>NC_057809.1:579683242-579688978 GCF_018294505.1 Triticum aestivum | reverse complement strand
GTCTTGGGTCTCCGGGGTGCTGCCCCCCTCCACGGACGGCAATGCCACCAACACTTGGAGGGGGGATCGATCGTGCGCATCGGGTAGAACCGAAGGGAATCTAGTGGTGGGTTGGGTACATGCCATCTAGTGGAAGAGGCCACTGGTCAAAGCCCGTCCGGCGAAAGTCAAATGCCTAGATCTCCTCGCCAACGAGGCTAGGGTTAGTCTGGTCGCTGCGGCTTCGAGGTGTAGCTATGCCACCGAAACAATGTACCGGGTCTTGATGCGTGTGTAGAAGTGATGTGGCATGTGTAGACGCCCGTCTTGGGTCTCCGAGGTGTTCCCCCCCTCCACGGACGGCTGTGCCGCCGTCACTTGGACGGGGAATCATGCGCGTCGGGTAGAACCGGAGGGAATCTATTGGTTGCTTGGGTCCAGGCCGTGTTCGGGGATGTTCCTATGGGCTGACCATTCGCAACCAGTTGGAAGAGTCCACTGGTCAAAGCCTGTCCAAAGTAAGTCAAAGGCCTAGATAGCCTGGTCAACGGGGCTAGTGTTAGTCCGGTCGGTGGGGTTTCTGGGTGTAGCTAAGCCACTGAAACACCGTACCGGGTCCTGATGCGTGTGTGAAAGTGATGTGGCATGCGTAGATGCCCGTCTTGGGTCTCAGGGGTGTAGCCCCCCTCCAAGAACGGCAGTGCCGCCGTCACTTGGAGGGGGAGTCATGCACGTCGGGTAGAACCAGAGGGAATCTAATGGTTGGTTGGGTCCAGACCATGTTCGCGGATGTTCCTATAGGCTAACCTATCGCAACCAGTTGGAAGAGTCCACTAGTCAAAGCCCGTCGGTGAAAGTCAAAGGCCTAGATCTCCTGGTCAACAAGGATTCGTGGTGGCCTTCCGGGTGTAGCAATGTCACTTAAACAACGCACAGGTCCTGATGCATGTGTGAAAGTGATATGGCATGCGTAGACACCCGTCTTGGGTCTCCCGAGTGTTGCCCCCCTCCAAGGACGGCAGTGCCGCCATCACTTGGAGGGGGGATCGTGCGCATCGGGTAGAATCGGAGGGAATCTAGTGGTTTGTAGGGTCCATACCATGTTCGGGGATGTTCCTATGGACTGACCTATCACAACTATGTCGAAGAGTCCACTCGTAAAAGCGCGTCCGACGAAAGTCAAAGGCAAAGCATAAAGGAGTGTTCGAAAGAAGTTTTTCAAAGAAAGACCTCAGTGAAGCTGCTTACATGTTGAGCATCAAGATCTATAGAGATAGATCAAGACGCTTGATAAGTTTTTCAATGAGTACATACCTTGACAAGATTTTGAAGTAGTTCAAAATGGAATAGTCAAAGAAAGAGTTCTTGCCTGTGTTACAAGGTGTGAAATTGAGTAAGACTCAAAACCCGACCACGGCAGAAGATAGAGAGAGAATGAAAGTCATTCCCTATGCCTCAGCCATAGGTTCTATAAAGTATGCCATGATGTGTACCAGACCTAGTGTATACCTTGCCCTGAGTTTGGCAAGGGAGTACAATAGTGATCTAGGAGTAGATCACTGGACATTGGTCAAAATTATCCTTACTGGAGTAAGGATATGTTTCTCGATTATGGAGGTGACAAAAGGTTCGTCGTAAAGGGTTACGTCGATGCAAGTTTTGACACTGATCCAGATGACTCTAAGTCTCAATCTGGATACATATTGAAAGTGGGAGCAATTAGCTAGAGTAGCTCCATGCAGACAATTGTTGACATAGAAATTTGCAAAATAATATGGATCTGAATGTTGCAGACCTGTTGACTAAACTTCTCTCACAAGCAAAACATGATCACACCTTAGTACTATTTGGGTGTTAATCACATAGCGATGTGAACTAGATTATTGACTCTAGTAAACCCTTTGGGTGTTGGTCACATGACGATGTGAACTATGGGTGTTAATCACATGGTGATGTGAACTATTTATGTTAAATCACATGGCAATGTGATCTAGATTATTGACTCTAGTGCAAGTGGGAGACTGAAGGAAATATGCCCTAGAGACAATAATAAAGTTATTATTTATTTCCTTATTTCATGATAAATGTTTATTATTCATGCTAGAATTGTATTAACCGGAAACATAATACATGTGTGAATACATAGACAAACAGAGTGTCACTAGTATGCCTCTACTTGACTAGCTCATTGATCAAAGATGGTTAAGTTTCCTAACCATAGACATGAGTGATCACATCATTAGGAGAATGTTGTGATTGACTTGACCCATTCCGTTAGCTTAGCACTTGATCGTTTAGTTTGTTGCTATTGCTTTCTTCATGACTTATACATGTTCCTATGACTATGAGATTATGCAACTCCCATTTACCAGAGGAACACTTTGTGTGCCACCAAACATCACAACATAACTGGATGATTATAAAGGTGCTCTACAGGTGTCTCCAAAGGTACTTGTTGGGTTGGCGTATTTCGAGATTAGGATTTGTCACTCCGATTGTCGGAGAGGTATCTCTGGGCCCACTCGGTAATGCACATCACTATAAGCCTTGCAAGCATTGCAACTAATGAGTTAGTTGCTGGATGATGTATTACGGAACGAGTAAACAGACTTGCCGGTAACGAGATTGAACTAGGTATTGACATACCGACGATCGAATCTCGGGCAAGTAACATACCGATGACAAAGGGAACAACGTATGTTGTTATGCGGTCTGACCGATAAATATCTTCATAGAATATGTAGGAGCCAATATGGGCATCCAGGTCCCGCTATTGGTTATTGACCAGAGAGGTGTCTCGGTCATGTCTACATAGTTCTCGAACCCGTAGGGTCCGCACGCTTAACGTTCGTTGACAATATAGTATTATATGAGTTATGTATGTTGATGACCGAATATTGTTCGGAGTCCGGGATGAAATCACGAACATGACGTGGAACTCCGGAATAGTCCGGAGATAAAGTTTGATATATGGGATAATAGTGTTTGGTCACCGGAAGGGTTCCGGAATTCACCGAAAGGGATTCCGGATGTTTCCTGAAATGTTTGGGTACGAGAACACTTTATTTGGGCCAAAGGGGAAAGCCCACAAGGTTTTTGGAAAGCGCAAAAGGAAGTTTTGCGGAGTCCATGGGCCAGACGCCAGGGTCCCTGGCGTCTGGGTCCAGACGCCGGGAACCCTGGCGTCTGGCCCTGGAGTCCGAGAAGGACTCTTGCCTTTCGGGTGAAACTGACTTTGTGGAGGCTTTTACTCCAAGTTTCGACCCGAGGGCTCAACATATAAATAGAGGGTAGGGCTAGCACCCAAGACACATCAAGAAACACCAAGCCGTGTGCCGGCAACCCCGTCCCCTCTAGTTTATCCTCCGTCATAGTTTTCATAGTGCTTAGGCGAAGCCCTACAGAGATTGTTCTTCACCAACATCGTCACCACGCCTTCGTGCTGCCGGAACTCATCTACTACTTCGCCCCTCTTGCTGGATCGAGAAGGCGAGGACGTCACCGAGCCAAACGTGTGCAGAACTCGGAGGTGCCGTGCTTTCAGTACTTGGATCGGTCGGATCATGAAGATGTACGACTACATCAACCGCGTTGATATAACGCTTCCGCAAACGGTCTACAAGGGTATGTAGACAACACTCTCCCCTCTCGTTGCTATGCATCACCATGATCCTGTGTGTGCGTAGGAATTTTTTTGAAATTACTAAGTTCCCCAACACCGAAAGACTGCACCGGGTCCTGATGCATGTGTGAAAGTGATGTGGCATGCGTAGATGCCCGTCTTGGGTCTTCGGGGTGTTTCCCCCCTCCACGGACGGAAGTGCCGCCATCACTTGGAGGGGGAGTCGTGCTCGTCGGGTAGAACAAGAGGGAATCTAGTGGTTGGTTGGGTCCAGACCATGTTCGCAGATGTTCTTATGGGCTAACCTATCGCAACCAGTTGGAAGAGTCCACTGGTCAAAGCCCGTCGGCAAAAGTCAAAGGCCTAGATCTCCTGGTCAACGAGGCTTCGTGCTGGCCTTCCGGGTGTAGCAATGCCATTGAAACAACGCACGAGTCCTGATGCATGTGTGAAAGTGATGTGGCATGCGTAGACACCCGTCTTGGGTCTCCAGGGTGTTGCCCCCCTCCATGGACGGCAGTGTCGCCGTCAGTTGGAGGGGGGATCGTGCGCACCGGGTAGAATCGGAGGGAATCTAGTGGTTGGTTTGGTCTAGACCATGTTCGGGGATGTTCCTATGGGCTGACCTATGGCAACTATGTGGAAGAGTCCACTTGTAAAAGCGCGTCTGCCGAAAGTCAAAGGCCTGGATCTCCTGGTCAACGAGGCTAAGGTTAGTCCAGTCGGTGGGGCTTCGGGGTGTAGCTATGCCATCGAAACACCATACCGAGTCCTGATGCGTGTGTGCCAGTGATGTGGCATGCGTAGACGCCCCGTGTTGGGTCTCGGGGGTGTATTGGTGGGTTGGGTCCAGACCCTGTTCGGGGATGTTCCTGTTGGCTGACCTATCGCAACCAGGTGGAAGAGTCTACTGGTCAAAGCCCGTTCGGTGAAAGTCAAAGGGCTAGATCATCGGGTCAACTGCTCCAGGATTAGGCCGACCGGGAGGCTTGGGGGTAGCAATGCCACTGAAACACCTCAACGGGTCCTTATGCATGTCTGAAAGTGATGTGGCATGCATAGACGCCTGTCTTGGGGCTTCGGCACGTGTGGCCCCCCTCCACGAACGACAGTGCCGCCGTCACTTCGAGGGGGGATCATGCGCGTCGGGTCAAGCCAGAGCGAATCTAGTGGCGGGTTGGGTCCAGACCGTGTTCGGGGATGTTCCTATGGGCTGACCTATCACAACCAGGTGGAAGGGTCCACTGGTCAAACCACTTCTGGACATCATTTCAGGTGGCTTCCGTGTAGATCTGCAATTTCCCACATTGAAACACTACAAATACAATGAATGTCTCAAATATTGCAAGCGGACCCAAAAAAATGCCATGTCCTGGCATGTGTCATGCAATGGCCCCCTCTGAGAGCATGGGAAGTTTTGAGATTAATGGAGCAACGGGCAACACACTTCCTTCACAAACCAGACAAGTTCTCTCTCGATAGCGAGATACTACCTCGGAGATGGTGTAGTTTACAAGCGGCCTCCGGCCAGGCTTCTGCGAAACATGCTCAAACTTTTACCACAACCTACAAGGGTCCTGTGGACACACTGTGCTAGGTTCCGAGGAGATGGGGCAGGTCGGAGAGATGTTCCGTGCAACCGTTAGGCAACCAATCTACTGTAACCATCATAGTCATCCTTCTTCTACCCAAGTATTCCATGAGGGTAAGGTTTCAAGCGTCGCCTACAACTTCAGAGGCCACCGGTTTTGTGCCCTTCTCCTCCCCGCTGCCCTTCTCTCCCCTCATGGATCACCGGCGGCTGGATCCACCGCACCTCGCGCTGCCGTGTCCATCCATCTGTTAGGATCCGCTCCTCCCATCCACCCAAAGCCCTACCTTGTGGCTAGGGTTTCGGTGGCCTCCACCTCCAGTGCAACTCTGATGGCGGCGGGGCTAGAGGACGATGGGCCCTTCACCGGTGTGGATGCGGTTAGTACTTGCCCTCCTTTATCGCTCCAAGAGGGTAGAAAAAGTTAGAAGAAAAACAAAAGGATAACACAATTGCATGAGCTTGATTCCTATTGGTGAAACCATTTGTGCCACGGATCAATGACGTGGCACATATCCATCCATCCATCCATCTGACCCACTAA
>NC_057809.1:577900867-577910476 GCF_018294505.1 Triticum aestivum | reverse complement strand
AGAGAGAGAGAGAGAGAGAGAGAGAGAGAGAGAGAGAGAGAGTTTTGCTCATCCTGACAAAAAATGCATGTATAGGGACAATTCAAGATATATGAACACGAATCTGAAGCAACATTTGTATTGTATGAGAAACGGCTCTGAGCGTGCACATCTCATGTCAATTTTGTTATGATTTTGTACTGATAACACATTCATACTGGTAGCTTGTCTTTCGTCGCAAGCAATCCATGACATGCTATGGGATCCATGTAAGTAATGCATCTGGATTGTTTATGACCATACTAATTAATCAAGTTGTGATGTCGGTAGACCGCTGGTGTCGTGGGCTGCCACCTGATTTCTGCAACGACGACAAATGATCCCATTGATCATATGATGCAACAATCTGTCTGTATTGACCATATTTGTTTTGTTAGTTGGGGTTGGCTAAAGGCACACATGACAAAAAACGGGTCGATGCATGTGTGTTCCATCCCCCATGCATTTGTGCCTCCTAGTTCCAAGGAACACCATTATATGTTTGTGATGTACTGATTAATGTCAACGGTGACCGGCGTTGCGGAATGGTGCAAGCAAGCATGTATGCGCGCAGCACATGCGCGTGTGTGCAGGCAATCACTGATGTCCCTCCACACCTGTCGCACATCGATTGAGTTCGACAAACTCAAACCCGCCTTTGTTCTCTTTAAAAAGGTTTCTGGTCTAGAAATGCACATATATCTTCTCCATGGAAAAAATAAATAGAGGAGGCCTTTTCTATAGGCGATAGCGCAGGATGATACTACTTGCATATTCTGCAAGCGAATGGTTCTTTTCAGAACCTTATAAGTGACAAAACCATGCCCCATCAGCTAGCGCCGATTGAGAATATCGAACAGAAGTTCAATCCTTCATGCAAGCGCCATGGTGGTTGGGGGCTTTATAATATAAAGTTGGGATTTCTTTGTACCTTTCTTTTAAAAATCACATGGCTTTTAATTGTGCAAGCTGACATCATGTTTTTTTTTGAGGGGTAATGCCAAGCTTTATTCATGAAAATCCACATGAAGTGGGATACAACTTTGGTCATGGGGCACTCCAAACCACACATGGCACCCCAGACCTCTAGCAAGTGAGAACTTTGCTAATCTATGTGCTTCATAATTCACAACACGACTCTCAAAAGTAAAATTACACTGAAAATTGGATGATCTAATGGCTATCTCCTCAATGATCGCTCCGTAAATCCCGTTTGATCTCCTGTTGATATCCGATACAACTTGGCTGCAATCCGACGCCACAACAAAGCTCGCAACGCCCAAGTCTTCAGCCAAAGACAGTGCTTCCCGACATGCCACTGCCTTAATAGTGGCCGGGTCTACCACCCCTTCAATAACCAAGGCGGAGCTGCCCATAAAGTTTCCCCACTCGTCCCTACATACGGCCGCTGCTGATCCTCCTCTTCTTGTCAATACTCCCGCATCCACGTGAATTTTGCAACTTCCCGCTGGTGGCCTCTTAGGCCGACGCTGGCCAGGGTGGCCTGATCCCGGAGTGTTAGCTCTCCCCAGATCATTGGGCTTCAGTGCATCTAGTTCAGCAATGAAACTGATGACGAAGCCGTGGGTGGCCTGTGGACTTTGAAAGATGGACTCGTGGATGGCCTTGCGTCGTGCATGCCAAATGGCCCAAAGAGTGACAGCAGTAAGGACGAAGTGCTCATGTGATAACAGTTGCATTAGTGAAAACAGCCATTGTCTTGCACTTGGTTCCTTGTTCTATATGATTTGATGTGTGATATCCTCCTCCATAAGAGCCCACACACTTCTTGAAGATGAGCACTCTAGCAGAGAGTGACGCCAAGAGTCCCGCGCTCCACATAAGCTACATTGATCGGAGTCAGCCATGTGGCGATGTACCCTCACATCATTCGTTGGCAAAGAATGTTTTGATAGGCGCCATAAAAACATCCGAATCTTCCCTGGAACTTCCGTCTTCCATAATCTTTTCCAAGATCCCTCTTCTGCAACTGCATTTGAGGTTCCGGCCGCTCCCTCAAGCCATGCTTCCCTTCTTAACTTTGTCGCTACCAGCATTTTGTAAGCTGACTTAACCGAAAAGACTCCATGCTTCTCATAATGCCACGCCCAGAAATCAGGTATGTTACGGGTACATAATGGGATCGCAAGGATAACCTGTGCATCGATGGGCATGAAATTATCTTGAATAACCTGTCTATTCCAGGAGGCAGTAGCGCTTATGATGAGCTCGGAAACTTTGGCCGGTGGATTCGGTTTTGTACAACCATATGGGCGAAACATTCCCTCTCTAGGGAGCCAATTCTGATTCCATATTTCTGTTGCTTCCCCGTTCCCGATTCTTTTAATCAACCCCTGCCGAAGGGTGTCCCTTCCTTCAATAATAGCACGCCATACTTGGCTAGGGTGTCCACCCAACGCAGCCTCAAGAATGTCCGAGTTGGGATAATAAATGCTCTTGAGAATACATGCACTCAAGGTCTCGGGATACTGCAATAGTCTCCATGCTTGTTTTGCCAACATTGCTAGGTTAAAGAGCTCAAAGTCTTTGAATCCTAAGCCCCCCATGCCCTTGGGTTGTGTCATCGTTTTCCATGACACCCAATGAGGCTTTCGTTTTCCTTCCTTACTTCCCCACCAGAACTTCCTGATAAGCATGTTGAGATGTTCACATAGGCCTCTGGGAAGCTTAAAACATGACATAGAGAAAACCGGCACTCCTTGGGCCACAGACTTGACTAGCACTTCCATCTCGGCCGAGGAGATTGTGCGTTCAATCCAGCCCTGAACCTTGCTCCACAGTCGATCTTTAAGGTACTTAAAAGCTCCATTCTTTGAACACCCTATGTCAGAAGGCATCCCCAAGTATTTCTCATTGAGAGTCTCATTTGGGACTTGAAGTATATCTTTAACCTCTTGTCTTACCGAGTCAGGAACACCCTTGCTGAAATATATGGATGATTTTGCATTGTTTATCCGTTGCCCCGTCGCCTGACAGTAAGTATCCAAGACATGGTACACCTCGTTAGCCCCCACACTATTTGCTTTAAAGAACAGCAGGCTGTTATCAGCGAATAGGAGGTGGCTCACTGGCGGCGCCGTAGTAGCAACCTGTAAACCACTCAAGTTGGATGACTCACTTTTAGATTTTAACAGGCACGAAAGGCCCTCTGCTGCAAGCAAGAACAAGTATGGAGAAATCGGATCCCCTTGTCGGATACCACGTGAAGGTTTAAAACTTTGAAGTTTCTTTCCATTGAACATCACCGAGAAAGTAGCTGTGGATACCAGGCTCATTACTATATCAACCCACCTGGAACTGAAGCCCAGTTTAAGCATTATAGCTTGCAAGTACGGCCATTCCACCCTGTCGTATGCTTTCATCATGTCCAATTTGAGCGCACAGGACTGGTGTTTCTTGGCCTTATTCCTCTTCATGAAATGCAAGCATCCGTATGCTGTGATGATGTTGTCTGTTATCAGACGTCCCGGGACAAAAGCTGACTGCTCCTCAGATATAATTTCAGGAAGGGCAAGCTTCAATCTGTTGGCGATCACCTTTGATGCAGTCTTGTACAAGACGTTGCACAAACTAATTGGACGAAATTGAGAAAGTAGCGTGGGGTTTTTTTACCTTTGGGATCAGGACCAAAACAGTATCATTAATGCACTCCGCTGATTCCGTTCCTTCGACAATCCGGAGGACTGCTGAGGTGACATCTCCCCCACACGTGTCCCAATGGTGCTGAAAGAAATGCGCCGGGAAACCATCCGGACCTGGAGCCTTAGTGGGATACATCTGAAACAGAGCTACCTTGACTTCATTCTGACTATAAGGAGCATTCAGAGACTCGTTCATCGCTGCGGTGACTTTGGTAGGAACTGTTTCAAGAACCTGTTCCATATCATGCACGCCCTCCGAGGTGTACAAGTCCCTGTAAAAAGTGTTAGTCAAGTTTTCCATCTCCGGAACATTTTCTGTGAGCTCTCCATTGGGTCTCTGAAGGGCCTTGATCTGGTTCTTCCTTCTTCTGCGACTCGCCCGTAGGTGAAAAAAATACGTATTCTTATCTCCCTGCATTAACCATTCAACACGTGCTCGTTGGCGCCATAAGATTTCTTCTCTGTGATATAGTTCGGTTAGCCTTTCTATTATTTTGAGCTCAATATGAACAGGGCCAGATCTATTTGGGGATTCGCGCAACTCCTGTAGCTCTCTTTTCATGCGCTGGATCTCGCGGCGAACATTCCCAAAGTGGGTCCTATCCCATGCAGACAAATCGGAAGACAAGGACTGTAGCTTGTCGCTGATTGAGAGAACAGAATCCCCCGCTCCATTCGCCCATGCACCCTGGACCACGGGCTGCAGCCCCGGATCACGCTCCCAGGCGATTTCATATTTAAAAGAGCGAGGTGCCCTCCTGCATGCGTCATGCACCAGCCTCACGTAGATGGGTACGTGATCGCTTGTGGCCGCACTTTTGTGCTCGACTATGGTTGATGGAAACGCTATGGTCCAGGCCGGGTTCGCCACTCCCTGGTCAAGTCGAACACGCGTATATGTGCCTTCAGTCACTTTCTTCTCAAAGGTCCATCCTATTCCAGAATAGCCTATGTCCATAAGACCGCAAGTATCAAGCGCGTCCCTAAAAGCATCCATCTGAGCTTGGCTCCTGTTTCCAACTCCGTCGTGTTCGTGAGCATGCAGAACTTCATTGAAATCTCCTAGAACGAGCCAGGGTATATCGCTAGCGCCCACGATTCCCCTAAGCATGTCCCAAGTGTTATATCTTGCGTTTACTTGTGCTTCTCCATAGACAAAGGTAACCCTTATTTTCACGTCTGCTAGATCATCAATCACGGCATCAATATGGTACTGAGAATAACCAACAATGTCCAACTTCATTTCTTCATTCCAAAAAACTCCCAAACCACCACTTCTACCAGAATTACTAACTGCAAAACTTTTATTAAACCCTAAAGAACCAGCCATGTTCTCGGCTCTAGTTCCCTCTATTTGAGTTTCCAAGATACATAGTTCTAATAACATGCACATGCAGCTAGGTCAAGCCCTCTACAACAACCAAACCTTAACTCGGGCCTAGTTTGTTGAGGGTCAGCCCATAACCCACTGAATTGGCTAGACGCGTTAGTTAGTTGTCAAATTCTTAAACATGATCGTTACTTCGTAGACAGACCATAACTAGCATGGTTGCAAATCCTGATCCTTCCTAGTCCAAGATTCCCCGTGGATTCCTACGTCATTGTAGAAAGTAACTCTAGCAAAGCGCATAAACTATGTACATTGCGTGTGTACACGTTATGCTGATAGGAACCTAGCGAAGGCTTATTCTACTCCGTTCTCGACTTAGGTGCGCACATGCACACAGAAAATATTTTTATTTTTGGATAATAGTAAATTCCCATCTCTCTTTTCATGCTTTTATATATAAATATAGGAGAGTTGTTACATTAATGTTTGAATATCATTTGATCCAACAACCATGTTGATTCCATGCAGCTCAGTACTCCATATATTGTTCTGAGCATCCCCTCCTGCAATGAAGTAGCTCCCTAATAGACGTGTGGGTCATATCAATTTAAGGCAATGGTGTAACTTATTTACATGACCTTATTTCTAGAAAAAAAAGGATTCACACTTATAGTCTCGAATCACATTTACAATAATGAGCCACAGACATGATCCACAAAAGTACAGTCACATATAGGCCAAAAGTCATTAGATCATCATATCATAAAGCGAATTGAGTGCTTTTACCCCACATATTCAATTTATTTTAAAAATCAAAGTAATTCAGTTAGTAAGAAAAGAAGAATTTGTAAAAATAAGTAACTTCGGCGCACTTTCGTGTCAGGTTTCAAAATGTGTAAATGAAATACCATTAGGATGTTGCTCATTGTCTTTTATTATGAGTTTAATATCGGGTAGGTTTCATAATTTTTGTCAATGTTTCAATGTGTTTAGGACAATCCTGAAGACATTTCACAAGGTTTCTCAGTTTTGTGAGGCATCATTGGTCAGTTTTTTTTCTTTCACTTTTCCCTCTTCGACGCATACGACAGTTGGTAAACAAAGTGCAAATTCTTGATACGAAACAAGTCTTACTGATCCGGACACTCTACCGAACACGCATAAATTCACTAATATCACCGTTTATATATATGAAAAAAAGTAATGGGCTGCCTAACCTTAGACGGAAAGTTCTTTCAGATTTGACACACATTAGATTAACTTATTAATATTACCCACACGCCACGTACAATAACTTAGCATCACCGATGCAGTACTAGCTATAATACAAGCATTACTTATCCATGCACTGGCAGCATACATTATAAATTCACTGCAGTGAGATGCATCCAAGTTCCCAACACTTGACTACTTCCGTCTTTTCAACGATGCACATAAAATGCTTAGGTTAGGCAGAGTAGTATGGCATCCTGCTGCTGTTATGCCCTCCATCAAACAGTTGCCCGTTCGGATGCTTGATACGGTCGCTACATGCGTGACAGCGCTCATAATCCATGTCATCACTCCTCTTGTTATCAATCTTTCTAAATATCTCATGGCACCCACCTACAACGCGACAACATCAATCACCAACACTCAACAGATATTCAAATATAAAGTTGATGGTCAGACAAAGAATATAATACATCCAAAATATAATGCTAAGCTTTTCATTTATTTTCTTGCAAAAGGTCATCCAAGTGATGCTTTGTGTTAACTTAGTAACAGATCAACCTTGCACATACACATTTGAGGAAAACAACATGTTATTTTGTTTACTGGTGCAGCAATGAGCCTGAGCCAATGATCAGTAGTACATATATATGTCGACAGTATAAAACTGAGGCCTGCTATTTCGTATGTAAGGAGTAAAACATGTTAGTTTCCCTACTTATACAGCAGTGATAAATACATGTATGTCGCAGTATAACGCCGAGGCCAACTAGTTCGTGTATGTCCAGTGACACTCTTATGTTAGTGCAATGGAAACACCCACCAAATCTTTGCAAACAGAGAATATATATAAGAATAGGCTTATATATGCCTTTGTCCCAACTGCCCATGGATTTTATGAATTGTGGATTCATTGCAAGTCTACTTATGTTTTGGCTGTCCCTTCCATCTTCCTTGCATCAGGTATCACTTCAATACTATATCAGAAAATTAACAGCTTGGCCATAGAAAAAATACATTAAGAGGGTTGAAATACATACCATAACAAGAATCATCATCAATGGTGCACACACGCAGCACGCGCATAGGCTGAGCCCTTGCATATGCTTCAAGGCTTGGAGTATGCATAAGCTCAGCAAAGCACAGCCTCTTGGTCTTTGAAGCAGTCTGCTTCTTAGGAACGGCGGTGAAATTAACATGGCCATAAATGTCCCCAGACGACTCAGAGAAGCAATTCGATAGCAGAGTCGTGGCCAACTCAAACCCGCTCTGTTTGTAACATTTTTTCAAGAAACAATTCGCGAGTAAGTTAAATAATAGTACTTCAGAGCAAGTTCAGCAAGAGATATTGAGATTGTCTAAAAAAAAGCAAGAGATATTGAGATGGCAAGAAAATAATGAGTTGTTTGCTGACCGTCTTGTTCTTCTCATTGTAGTGCGCCAGAGCAAGTTCAGCAAAGTCTTTTGCTTGTTGGCAAGGCTTGCCATAAAGTTTCCCCACTCGTCCCTACATATGGCCGCTGCTGATCCTCCTCTTCTTGTCAATACTCCCGCATCCACGTGAATTTTGCAACTTCCCGCTGGTGGCCTCTTAGGCCGACGCTGGCCAGGGTGGCCTGATCCCGGAGTGTTAGCTCTCCCCAGATCATTGGGCTTCAGTGCATCTAGTTCAGCAATGAAACTGATGACGAAGCCGTGGGTGGCCTGTGGACTTTGAAAGATGGACTCGTGGATGGCCTTGCGTCGTGCATGCCAAATGGCCCAAAGAGTGACAGCAGTAAGGACGAAGTGCTCATGTGATAACAGTTGCATTAGTGAAAACAGCCATTGTCTTGCACTTGGTTCCTTGTTCTATATGATTTGATGTGTGATATCCTCCTCCATAAGAGCCCACACACTTCTTGAAGATGAGCACTCTAGCAGAGAGTGACGCCAAGAGTCCCGCGCTCCACATAAGCTACATTGATCGGAGTCAGCCATGTGGCGATGTACCCTCACATCATTCGTTGGCAAAGAATGTTTTGATAGGCGCCATAAAAACATCCGAATCTTCCCTGGAACTTCCGTCTTCCATAATCTTTTCCAAGATCCCTCTTCTGCAACTGCATTTGAGGTTCCGGCCGCTCCCTCAAGCCATGCTTCCCTTCTTAACTTTGTCGCTACCAGCATTTTGTAAGCTGACTTAACCGAAAAGACTCCATGCTTCTCATAATGCCACGCCCAGAAATCAGGTATGTTACGGGTACATAATGGGATCGCAAGGATAACCTGTGCATCGATGGGCATGAAATTATCTTGAATAACCTGTCTATTCCAGGAGGCAGTAGCGCTTATGATGAGCTCGGAAACTTTGGCCGGTGGATTCGGTTTTGTACAACCATATGGGCGAAACATTCCCTCTCTAGGGAGCCAATTCTGATTCCATATTTCTGTTGCTTCCCCGTTCCCGATTCTTTTAATCAACCCCTGCCGAAGGGTGTCCCTTCCTTCAATAATAGCACGCCATACTTGGCTAGGGTGTCCACCCAACGCAGCCTCAAGAATGTCCGAGTTGGGATAATAAATGCTCTTGAGAATACATGCACTCAAGGTCTCGGGATACTGCAATAGTCTCCATGCTTGTTTTGCCAACATTGCTAGGTTAAAGAGCTCAAAGTCTTTGAATCCTAAGCCCCCCATGCCCTTGGGTTGTGTCATCGTTTTCCATGACACCCAATGAGGCTTTCGTTTTCCTTCCTTACTTCCCCACCAGAACTTCCTGATAAGCATGTTGAGATGTTCACATAGGCCTCTGGGAAGCTTAAAACATGACATAGAGAAAACCGGCACTCCTTGGGCCACAGACTTGACTAGCACTTCCATCTCGGCCGAGGAGATTGTGCGTTCAATCCAGCCCTGAACCTTGCTCCACAGTCGATCTTTAAGGTACTTAAAAGCTCCATTCTTTGAACACCCTATGTCAGAAGGCATCCCCAAGTATTTCTCATTGAGAGTCTCATTTGGGACTTGAAGTATATCTTTAACCTCTTGTCTTACCGAGTCAGGAACACCCTTGCTGAAATATATGGATGATTTTGCATTGTTTATCCGTTGCCCCGTCGCCTGACAGTAAGTATCCAAGACATGGTACACCTCGTTAGCCCCCACACTATTTGCTTTAAAGAACAGCAGGCTGTTATCAGCGAATAGGAGGTGGCTCACTGGCGGCGCCGTAGTAGCAACCTGTAAACCACTCAAGTTGGATGACTCACTTTTAGATTTTAACAGGCACGAAAGGCCCTCTGCTGCAAGCAAGAACAAGTATGGAGAAATCGGATCCCCTTGTCGGATACCACGTGAAGGTTTAAAACTTTGAAGTTTCTTTCCATTGAACATCACCGAGAAAGT
>NC_057809.1:577880415-577900854 GCF_018294505.1 Triticum aestivum | reverse complement strand
CTGTGGATACCAGGCTCATTACTATATCAACCCACCTGGAACTGAAGCCCAGTTTAAGCATTATAGCTTGCAAGTACGGCCATTCCACCCTGTCGTATGCTTTCATCATGTCCAATTTGAGCGCACAGGACTGGTGTTTCTTGGCCTTATTCCTCTTCATGAAATGCAAGCATCCGTATGCTGTGATGATGTTGTCTGTTATCAGACGTCCCGGGACAAAAGCTGACTGCTCCTCAGATATAATTTCAGGAAGGGCAAGCTTCAATCTGTTGGCGATCACCTTTGATGCAGTCTTGTACAAGACGTTGCACAAACTAATTGGACGAAATTGAGAAAGTAGCGTGGGGTTTTTTTACCTTTGGGATCAGGACCAAAACAGTATCATTAATGCACTCCGCTGATTCCGTTCCTTCGACAATCCGGAGGACTGCTGAGGTGACATCTCCCCCACACGTGTCCCAATGGTGCTGAAAGAAATGCGCCGGGAAACCATCCGGACCTGGAGCCTTAGTGGGATACATCTGAAACAGAGCTACCTTGACTTCATTCTGACTATAAGGAGCATTCAGAGACTCGTTCATCGCTGCGGTGACTTTGGTAGGAACTGTTTCAAGAACCTGTTCCATATCATGCACGCCCTCCGAGGTGTACAAGTCCCTGTAAAAAGTGTTAGTCAAGTTTTCCATCTCCGGAACATTTTCTGTGAGCTCTCCATTGGGTCTCTGAAGGGCCTTGATCTGGTTCTTCCTTCTTCTGCGACTCGCCCGTAGGTGAAAAAAATACGTATTCTTATCTCCCTGCATTAACCATTCAACACGTGCTCGTTGGCGCCATAAGATTTCTTCTCTGTGATATAGTTCGGTTAGCCTTTCTATTATTTTGAGCTCAATATGAACAGGGCCAGATCTATTTGGGGATTCGCGCAACTCCTGTAGCTCTCTTTTCATGCGCTGGATCTCGCGGCGAACATTCCCAAAGTGGGTCCTATCCCATGCAGACAAATCGGAAGACAAGGACTGTAGCTTGTCGCTGATTGAGAGAACAGAATCCCCCGCTCCATTCGCCCATGCACCCTGGACCATGGGCTGCAGCCCCGGATCACGCTCCCAGGCGATTTCATATTTAAAAGAGCGAGGTGCCCTCCTGCATGCGTCATGCACCAGCCTCACGTAGATGGGTACGTGATCGCTTGTGGCCGCACTTTTGTGCTCGACTATGGTTGATGGAAACGCTATGGTCCAGGCCGGGTTCGCCACTCCCTGGTCAAGTCGAACACGCGTATATGTGCCTCCAGTCACTTTCTTCTGAAAGGTCCATCCTATTCCAGAATAGCCTATGTCCATAAGACCGCAAGTATCAAGCGCGTCCCTAAAAGCATCCATCTGAGCTTGGCTCCTGTTTCCAACTCCGTCGTGTTCGTGAGCATGCAGAACTTCATTGAAATCTCCTAGAACGAGCCAGGGTATATCGCTAGCGCCCACGATTCCCCTAAGCATGTCCCAAGTGTTATATCTTGCGTTTACTTGTGCTTCTCCATAGACAAAGGTAACCCTTATTTTCACGTCTGCTAGATCATCAATCACGGCATCAATATGGTACTGAGAATAACCAACAATGTCCAACTTCATTTCTTCATTCCAAAAAACTCCCAAACCACCACTTCTACCAGAATTACTAACTGCAAAACTTTTATTAAACCCTAAAGAACCAGCCATGTTCTCGGCTCTAGTTCCCTCTATTTGAGTTTCCAAGATACATAGTTCTAATAACATGCACATGCAGCTAGGTCAAGCCCTCTACAACAACCAAACCTTAACTCGGGCCTAGTTTGTTGAGGGTCAGCCCATAACCCACTGAATTGGCTAGACGCGTTAGTTAGTTGTCAAATTCTTAAACATGATCGTTACTTCGTAGACAGACCATAACTAGCATGGTTGCAAATCCTGATCCTTCCTAGTCCAAGATTCCCCGTGGATTCCTACGTCATTGTAGAAAGTAACTCTAGCAAAGCGCATAAACTATGTACATTGCGTGTGTACACGTTATGCTGATAGGAACCTAGCGAAGGCTTATTCTACTCCGTTCTCGACTTAGGTGCGCACATGCACACAGAAAATATTTTTATTTTTGGATAATAGTAAATTCCCATCTCTCTTTTCATGCTTTTATATATAAATATAGGAGAGTTGTTACATTAATGTTTGAATATCATTTGATCCAACAACCATGTTGATTCCATGCAGCTCAGTACTCCATATATTGTTCTGAGCATCCCCTCCTGCAATGAAGTAGCTCCCTAATAGACGTGTGGGTCATATCAATTTAAGGCAATGGTGTAACTTATTTACATGACCTTATTTCTAGAAAAAAAAGGATTCACACTTATAGTCTCGAATCACATTTACAATAATGAGCCACAGACATGATCCACAAAAGTACAGTCACATATAGGCCAAAAGTCATTAGATCATCATATCATAAAGCGAATTGAGTGCTTTTACCCCACATATTCAATTTATTTTAAAAATCAAAGTAATTCAGTTAGTAAGAAAAGAAGAATTTGTAAAAATAAGTAACTTCGGCGCACTTTCGTGTCAGGTTTCAAAATGTGTAAATGAAATACCATTAGGATGTTGCTCATTGTCTTTTATTATGAGTTTAATATCGGGTAGGTTTCATAATTTTTGTCAATGTTTCAATGTGTTTAGGACAATCCTGAAGACATTTCACAAGGTTTCTCAGTTTTGTGAGGCATCATTGGTCAGTTTTTTTTCTTTCACTTTTCCCTCTTCGACGCATACGACAGTTGGTAAACAAAGTGCAAATTCTTGATACGAAACAAGTCTTACTGATCCGGACACTCTACCGAACACGCATAAATTCACTAATATCACCGTTTATATATATGAAAAAAAGTAATGGGCTGCCTAACCTTAGACGGAAAGTTCTTTCAGATTTGACACACATTAGATTAACTTATTAATATTACCCACACGCCACGTACAATAACTTAGCATCACCGATGCAGTACTAGCTATAATACAAGCATTACTTATCCATGCACTGGCAGCATACATTATAAATTCACTGCAGTGAGATGCATCCAAGTTCCCAACACTTGACTACTTCCGTCTTTTCAACGATGCACATAAAATGCTTAGGTTAGGCAGAGTAGTATGGCATCCTGCTGCTGTTATGCCCTCCATCAAACAGTTGCCCGTTCGGATGCTTGATACGGTCGCTACACGCGTGACAGCGCTCATAATCCATGTCATCACTCCTCTTGTTATCAATCTTTCTAAATATCTCATGGCACCCACCTACAACGCGACAACATCAATCACCAACACTCAACAGATATTCAAATATAAAGTTGATGGTCAGACAAAGAATATAATACATCCAAAATATAATGCTAAGCTTTTCATTTATTTTCTTGCAAAAGGTCATCCAAGTGATGCTTTGTGTTAACTTAGTAACAGATCAACCTTGCACATACACATTTGAGGAAAACAACATGTTATTTTGTTTACTGGTGCAGCAATGAGCCTGAGCCAATGATCAGTAGTACATATATATGTCGACAGTATAAAACTGAGGCCTGCTATTTCGTATGTAAGGAGTAAAACATGTTAGTTTCCCTACTTATACAGCAGTGATAAATACATGTATGTCGCAGTATAACGCCGAGGCCAACTAGTTCGTGTATGTCCAGTGACACTCTTATGTTAGTGCAATGGAAACACCCACCAAATCTTTGCAAACAGAGAATATATATAAGAATAGGCTTATATATGCCTTTGTCCCAACTGCCCATGGATTTTATGAATTGTGGATTCATTGCAAGTCTACTTATGTTTTGGCTGTCCCTTCCATCTTCCTTGCATCAGGTATCACTTCAATACTATATCAGAAAATTAACAGCTTGGCCATAGAAAAAATACATTAAGAGGGTTGAAATACATACCATAACAAGAATCATCATCAATGGTGCACACACGCAGCACGCGCATAGGCTGAGCCCTTGCATATGCTTCAAGGCTTGGAGTATGCATAAGCTCAGCAAAGCACAGCCTCTTGGTCTTTGAAGCAGTCTGCTTCTTAGGAACGGCGGTGAAATTAACATGGCCATAAATGTCCCCAGACGACTCAGAGAAGCAATTCGATAGCAGAGTCGTGGCCAACTCAAACCCGCTCTGTTTGTAACATTTTTTCAAGAAACAATTCGCGAGTAAGTTAAATAATAGTACTTCAGAGCAAGTTCAGCAAGAGATATTGAGATTGTCTAAAAAAAAGCAAGAGATATTGAGATGGCAAGAAAATAATGAGTTGTTTGCTGACCGTCTTGTTCTTCTCATTGTAGTGCGCCAGAGCAAGTTCAGCAAAGTCTTTTGCTTGTTGGCAAGGCTTGCGATCAGGAAATCGTGCTGATATTTGTGCTTCCATGTCCTCGGCGCTCAGGTGCTCCTCCCTGCAGGTACAATGGTTAATCAAGTGATTCGCTTGTAAAAATAATGACCCCAAAATATAGTTCAATTCTGCATAGATATGACAAATGAAAAGAAACCAAAAACATACAGATTATGGTAATAATGATAAAAACTGGAATCAGAGATCAGATTTTTAATTTACAGTTGATAAGGATTAACTTGTACTAGGTAGGAGTTGACCTAGATTTCCTTGTAGATGGAATAGGAGATAGTGCTATAGTGAGAAGAAGTCTCTTTAATTAATTACTTTGTGTCGCTGAACTGTATGGGGTTGAAGAAGGTGTTGTCGAGCGTGGACTTGACGATGAGGCGCATGGCAGGGCCCATCTTCTTCTTGAAGGCGTGGAAGTCGAGCCTGTCCTGCTCCGTGAGCAGATCGCAGTCCTCCTCGCGCATGTTCTCAATGAACTCGGCGTTTTTCAGCATTGACAACTCCGCTTCTTCCGGCGTTTTACTCGGCGTGAAGGGGTGGGCGCGTGGGATCCTTCTCCACCTCCCGGGAGTCCTCTTCCTCGCCGTCGGCGCCGAGTTGGACGAGCCTTCGGCGGCCGGCGGTTCTCCTCCAGCCTGGGGATCCATCAACTCCGACCGAGACGCGAGGCGCAGAGTCGACGACCGGGGCCCGCCAGTAATAACGATTCCTTTTTTTTAAGAAACAATAATAACGATTCCTAATAGGAATCAACTACGGGCGGGAACAACGGCCCAGCCATTAGCTGTTTCCAATCCGGTCGCTGGGTCGGTCTGTTCAATCTGCTTTTTTTTTCTTTGTTTTTCAATTTTCTACTCCCACTAGTAGAAAACGGGCCTATTGTGCCGGTTTGTAAGGGCCTTTTATTCCGGTTTCTGAACCGGGATTAAAGGGTCGTTACTAATGCCCTGACCCTTTAGTCCCGGTTCTAATCAGAACCGGGACAGATGGGCCTTCACGTGGCTTGCGCGCTGAGCCCACGCAGGAGGGCCTTTGGTCCCGGTTGGTGGCACCAACCGGAGTAAATTGCACAAAACCACCACTTTAAAGGCTAGGTTTGCAGAAAACACTACGCTACATTTTTTTGGCAAAAAACATTACCTCTACGGTAATCTTTTTACAAAAACCACTGATCAGCGAATTAGAACGTTTTAAGTACGTTTATGACAAGTGGGTCCAGATTTTGCCGACGTGGCGTAACGGCTCTGCCGAAACAACGTTAGATGAGGTATTTTACAAGGAGACCCTTACATCAAAATCAGAATAGCAATCAGGTCCATGAACGAGCTCTTCTTCGCGGACGGCGTGGCCGCGCCGGCGATGCAGCCCCAACAAAGAGCTCTTCTTCGCGGGCGGCATGGCCGCGCCAGCGACGAGGCCTCAACGAAGAGCTCTTCTCGGAGGGCCGAGTTGGTCGTCGTGGGCGGCGTGGCCGCCGCAGCCGATGAGCTCTTCTTCGCGGGCAGAGATGGTCGTCGCAGGTGTTGTGGCCAAGCCGGTGAGGTGACGGCGTCCCACGTCGAGGGCATCATGGAAGGCGACGAGCTCTTTTTCGTGGGTAGAGATGGTCGTCGCGGGCGGCGTAGCCGCGCCGGCGAGGCGGCGGCGTCCTTGGCGCTCGTTTCATGCGGCTGCGACTCTGGGCCTATCCGGGTGAGCAGGACGATTAGAGGGAGGGGAGAGCAGTCAGAGGGCAGTCTGGGCTCGCCGGCGAAGCGACGGCGTCCATGGCACTCGTTCGTTGCGTAGAGGGAGGGGAGAGAAGCTCGGCGGCATCCATGGCGCTCATTCGTTGCACGACTACGACACAAGGTCAATCCAGGCGGCCAGTAGGAGTAGAGGGAGGGGAGAGAAACTGGAGGGGCCGCTGGGCTCGTCGGCGACGCTGGCTGTGACGACGCAATCTGGCTGTGTGACGGCGGTCGGGATCGGCTTGGGTGGGCACGCCTGTGTTCATGGGAAAGGGGATCGAGACAGGGAGTTGACTTTTCAGTGAAAGAAATAGAGGAGAATTGGAGAAGAAGAACCAGCTGACAGGTGGAGCCCATGTCCGGTTTGACGCCGTTTTGGCAGAGCCGTTATGCCACATCGGCAAAATCTGGACCCACCTGTCATAAACATACTTAATACGCTCCAATCCGCTGATCAGTGGTTTTTGCAAAAAGATTACCGTAGAGGTGGTGTTTTCTGCCAAAAAATGTAGCGTAGTGTTTTCTACAAACCAAGCCTTCAAAGTGGTGGTTTTGTGCAATTTACTCCACCAAGCGGGACCAATAGACATCCACGCGTCAGCATTTCTATTGCTGGAGTTTTTGTTTTTTTTTTGAGGGGGAGGGGGGTTGGGGATTTTGGGGGGTTAATTTAGGTATTTCATATATTGTGTTAGCTAGCTAATTAATAGAGAGAAGTGTCCTCTCTTATATATGTCCGTGTTTGGTCGACGATACGTACTATACTACATACGAGAGGACTAGACACGCTAGCTAGCTAGTAAGCAAACGAAGGAAACAGAAGATCATCATGAACATATATGCATACAGAGAGAAGTGATATCGACCACCTCTCCTTCTCCGAGAGATTGGTCGAACAACAAGTTCTCGTATATCTGTCCGACACTACCAGCTACATATATACAATAATTATCTCTTACAAATATAATCTCCTAAATTACGGACGCATGGTCCACATAGTATTCTCTCCGTCTTCAGCAATCACGTGGTCAAGAAAGAATGCCGCCAATTCCTCTTGAATTGCTCGCATGCGATCTGGTGGTAGGAGTTCATCCCGCATCCGAAACATCTAATTTGAAGAAGGGGGTCAATACATATATATATGAATGAATGAAACTCAACACAAATGATGCTAATAAAATAAAATTGTGAATATTGTTATTTACGCACTTCATATTGTTCGTCAGAGTAGCCCCGCTCACAGGTCGTGTGGCGGATGGAATCGCAAACGTAGTATCCACAGAAATCATTCCCTTATTCCTGCCACAACCACTTTACAAGAAATAGAGGTCAATCAAACTGATAAGCAAGAATGCCAAATGGTATTGATCAAACTAGCGCTTGAATCACTAGGAGATGCGCGGAACATGCTACTATAGTACTTACTTTCGGGTGTCTAAATTCCAGCTCCTTCGGTAGTCCCGGAGCTTTTCTGGTGAATTTTCTCCAAACCCTGCCAGACAAAGAAAACAATTACTTGATATCAGAAATGAACAAAGTTGCTGATATGGTGGATAATGATCGATTTAACTTACTTCTCGAGCATTTGAGTCATGTCCACATACTCCTGGGGATCTTTTCGTTTAGAGTCCAACACAGTTACTACTCCCTGCTCAAGCCTAATCTCTAGGAGAATATAG
This sequence comes from Triticum aestivum, assembly GCF_018294505.1. Taxonomy (NCBI): domain Eukaryota; kingdom Viridiplantae; phylum Streptophyta; class Magnoliopsida; order Poales; family Poaceae; genus Triticum; species Triticum aestivum. The sequence continues at coordinate 577,893,023 of NC_057809.1, read as the reverse complement.
TGGTACCTGCGCACGCATGCATAACTCATCAATTACATTACTATAACCTGGACTAACATATAAGGGAAACCGAATATGCACAAGACAGTAACACTCACTTGAAGTTGTAAGGAAAGAGTATTATATCTTTGTGTTCATTTATTTTGAATGATCATAGCAAGTTGGCCTCGGTATCTGCGGCATGAAATTTAACCTCAGTTGCATCTATGAGATATGTGTTAATGAACCCAATATCACCGACTTGTCTTTTCTTCAATTCGGCGATCTTGAATCTGCATAATATAGTGAGGATAATTATAAATACATGCAATGAAAGAGCTGAGCTATATAGAGAGACTTAATGACAGAAGTAGTAGTACTTACAGACAGTAGCAGGTGACCGTTGCTTTATCGAGGGCCAATTGATTGAAAAACTGATAGAACTCCTCAAATGGAATAGGCAACAGATCAATTCCAACGAGGTCATGCTCCTTTTTAACTCTCACATACAAAGTACTCCTCCCCCAGACTCTCTGCAGATTTTCAAGTACCAATCATGCAATCTTCACATCATCGTTGATAGAGATCTTTCATCTTTGACGAGAGGCTTCCCGTACTCGTATCTGTGTATCTGCACGTCCATGAAATCATAATGTACATCGTCGGGCAGGTAATCTCCAAGATTGCTATAACCGGGCACCATCCTTGGATCGACGATGTCGCTAGGCACCTTGAGAGGGGGGCACGATTGATTCCCTTGTTCGCCGAGCTGGGCAATTTGTTTCCCAGCTGCTCGTCGTTCTTTCATCCTTTGATCACTGACTGTACTTCCCGACCGCTCCGCTTGGGCCCATGTCTTTCCAATAATGCGCTCATAGTTGCCTTTCGGCAGAGACTTGGGTGGTTTTGCCAGGGCAGCCAGAGTGCGCTTCGCTTTCACCGGATCTACCTTCTCCTCCGGAGGTGGATGTCTCTTTGCTTTCAACCCTTGAAACCAGTCATCCACTTCGGTTCACGCGATCTTCGCGTTCTCCTCCGGGGTCCTCTCGTATGGTAACTTCTCTGGAGTCTTCAGAGAAGGACCGAATATGTATGTCCTCCCGCCTCTGGCTGTACTGCTAGACGCCGGCCGAGCAAATGGAGCGGTCGTCTTCTTTACTTGCTTACGAGGCGGAGGAGAAGGACTACAACGCGCCGGAGCAGGTGCCGGAGCGGCGGCGGGTCTCTTCCGCCCTTGCTGACGAGGCGGAGAAGGAGGAGGCTGGCTGCTCGGGCACGCCGGCGCAGGCAGAGAAGGAGGTGGAGTGCCGCCACGCGCCGGAGAAGGAGCCGGCCGAGTGCCCTGATCGTCACTCGCCGGAGGAGGAGGCGGAGTGCCCTGACTCGCCGGAGGAGGAGGAGGAGGCGGAGGCGTCCAGTTCGGAAGGTTGATGAGCTCCTTCCGCCATAGGCATGGAGTCTTCAGAGAAGAACCCAGCCGAGTCTCCCCTTCTCCGGTAGGGTGGTCAAGCTGGTGGTCCTCAAATCCCTCCGTTTTTTCATCCACCATCACCTTAGCATATCCTTCTGGAATTGGCCGGCAGTGAAAAGTTGCGCCGGGTTCATTAGGAAAAACAGAGCCAACAGCCGCCTTGACCTTCATATTAATCCATTGTGTCATAAGGTGGCAATTTGAGACTCCGTGATAGCATCCACGGGATAGCTGGCAGGAGCCGTCAAGACATGCTCCGGCTGAAGCAGCTCGGTGGAATCCACGCTGCTCCTCCGCTGAGATGGCGGGGTAGCTTCAGGGGAAGCTTCGGCAAGTCGTTTGCTGCGATTTGCTTCTCGTTCCTCTATCGCTTGTACCCTTGCGTGCAGCGCCTGCAGTTCGGTCTGCTGCACTTTCTTCCTCCTCTCGTGGCATTTGTAACCGCCTGCGTCCGGAAACCCAGCCTTCGACGGAATGGAGCCTGGCGTGCCTTGTGTCCGTCCAGGGTGCCCAGGATTTCCGAGGGCCTTTGTGAGCTCGTCGTTCTCTCTGTCTGGAAGGAACATCCCTTTCTGCGATGCATCGATATAGTACCGAAGTTTCTTGAAGGGTATGTCAAGTTGCTCGTCCGTCCAAACGCACTTCCCTGTTACAGGGTCCAAGGATCAGCCAACCCCGAAGAACCAATTCCGGCAACGGTCTGGCCAGTTCATTGTCTCTGGTTCGATCCCTTTATCAAGTAGATCAGTCTTAGCCTTTGCCCACTTAGGCCGGCCTTTGAGGTAGCCACCTGACCCCGTGCGATGGTGAAGCTTCTTCTTTGCAGCATTTTTCTTGTTTGTCTCCGACATCTTCTTACTCTTATCCGATGTCTTGTGGGCCACAAATGCGGGCCATTGATCTCTGATCTTCTCATATTTGCCGATGAATTGTGGTGTCTCTTCTTGGTCGACAAACCTTTTCAGCTCATTCTTCCACCTCCTGAATAGCTCTGCCATCTTCTTAAGAGTAGCAGACTTAATTAATGGCTTTATAACCGGCTTCTCCGGATCCTCCTCTAGCGGTAGGGTGAAATTTGCCTTCAGCTCATTCCAAAGATCATCTTTCTGCATATCATTGACATAAGACACCTCAGGGTCTTCTTTAGCCGGCTTAAACCATTGGTGGATGCTGATCGGGATCTTGTCCCTAACAAGAACCCCGCACTGAGCAGTAAATGCATCCTTTGTCCGGATGGGTTCAATCGGTAGGCCTAAAAGAAATATGCCCTAGAGGCAATAATAAAGTTATTATTTATTTCCTTATATCATGATAAATGTTTATTATTCATGCTAGAATTGTATTAACCGGAAACATAATACATGTGTGAATACATAGACAAACAGAGTGTCACTAGTATGCCTCTACTTGACTAGCTCGTTAATCAAAGATGGTTATGTTTCCTAACCATGGACAAAGAGTTGTTATTTGATTAACAGGATCACATCATTAGTTGAATGATCTGATTGACATGACCCATTCCATTAGCTTAGCACCCGATCGTTTAGTATGTTGCTATTGCTTTCTTCATGACTTATACATGTTCCTATGACTATGAGATTATGCAACTCCCGTTTGCCGGAGGAACACTTTGTGTGCTACCAAACGTCACAACGTAACTGGGTGATTATAACGGTGCTCTACAGGTGTCTCCAAAGGTACATGTTGGGTTGGCGTATTTCGAGACTAGGATTTGGAACTCCGATTGTCGGAGAGGTATCTCTGGGCCCTCTCGGTAATGCACATCACATAAGCCTTGCAAGCATTGCAACTAATGAGTTAGTTGTGAGATGATGTATTACGGAACGAGTAAAGAGACTTGCCGGTAACGAGATTGAACTAGGTATTGAGATACCGACGATCGAATCTCGGGCAAGTAACATACCGATGACAAAGGGAATAGCGTATGTTGTTATGCGGTCTGACCGATAAAGATCTTCGTAGAATATGTAGGAACCAATATGAGCATCCAGGTTCCGCTATTGGTTATTGACCGGAGACGTGTCTCGGTCATGTCTACATTGTTCTCGAACCGTAGGGTCCGCACGCTTAATGTTGCGATGACAGTTTCATTATGAGTTTATGTATTTTGATGAACCGAAGGTTGTTCGGAGTCCCGGATGTGATCATGGACATGACGAGGAGTCTCGAAATGGTCGAGACATAAAGATCGATATATTGGAAGCCTATATTTGGATATCGGAATTGTTCCGGGTGAAATCGGGATTTTACCGGAGTACCGAGGGGTTACCGGAACCCCCCCGGGGGTTATTGGGCCTACATGGGCCCTAAGGGAGAAGAGGAAAAGAGGCAAGAGGTGGCCGCGCGCCCCTCCCCTCCCTAGTCCGAATAGGACAAGGAGAGGGGGCCGGCGCCCCCCCCCCCTTTCCTTTCCCTCTTCCTCCTCTTTCCCCCTTCTCCTTCTCCAACTAGGAAAGAAGGGAGTCCTACTCCCGGTGGGAGTAGGACTCCCCCTTGACGCGCCCTCCTTGGCCGGCCGCCCCCTCCCCTTGGCTCCTTTATATACGAGGGCAGGGGGCACCCTAGAACACACAAGTTGATCTTCGTGATCGTTCCTTAGCCCTGTCGGTGCCCCCTTCCACCATATTCCACCTCGGTCATATTGTAGCAGTGCTTAGGCAAAGCCCTGCGACGGTTGAACATCAAGATCGTCACCACGCCGTCGTGCCGACGGAACTCCTCCCCGAAGCTTTGCTGGATCGGAGCCCGGGGAGCGTCATCGAGCTGAACGTGTGCCAAGAACTCGGAGGTGCCGGAGTAACGGTGCTTGGATCGGTTGGACATGATCTTGCGTGTGCGTAGGAAATTTTTTGAAATTACTACGTTCCCCAACAGTGGTATCAGAGCCAGGTTTTATGGTTTGATGTTATATGCATGAGTAGAACACAAATGAGTTGTGGGCGATATAAGTCATATTGCTTACCAGCATGTCATACTTTGGTTCGGCGGTATTGTTGGATGAAGCGGCCCGGACCGACATTACACGTACGCTTACGCGAGACTGGTTCTACCGCCGTGCTTTGCACACAGGTGGCTAGCGGGTGTCAGTTTCTCCAACTTTAGTTGAACCGAGTGTGGCTACGCCCGGTCCTTGCGAAGGTTAAAACAACACCAACTTGACAAACTATCGTTGTGGCTTTGATGCGTAGGTAAGATTGGTTCTTGCTTAAGCCCGTAGCAGCCACGTAAAACTTGCAACAAACAAAGTAGAGGACGTCTAACTTGTTTTTGCAGGGCATGTTGTGATGTGATATGGTCAAGACGTGATAAGATATAAGTTGTTGTATGAGATGATCATGTTTTGTTGAAGTTATCGGCAACTGTCAAAAGCCTTATGGTTGTCTCTCTATTGCATAAGATGCAAGCGCCAAATAATTGTTTTACATTATCGCTATGCGATAGCAATAGTTGCAAGAGCAATAGTTGGTGAGACGACCACGTGACGACACATTGATATAGATCAAGATGATGGAGATCATGGTGTCATGCCGGTGACGATAGAGATCATGACGGTACTTTGGAGATGGAGATCAAAGGCACAAGATGATCATGGCCATATCATGTCACATATTTTTGCATGTGATGTTTATCTTTTATGCATCTTATCTTGCTTTGTTTGACAGTAGCATTATAAGATGATCTCTCACTAAATTTCAAGGTATAATGTTCTCCCTGAGTATGCACCGTTGCCAAAGTTTGTTGTGCCCAGACACCACGTGATGATCGGGTGTGATAAGCTCTACGTCCATCTACAACGGGTGCAAGCCAGTTTTGCACATGCAGAATACTCAGGTTAAACTTGACGAGCCTAGCATATGCAGATATGGCCTCGGAACACTGAGACCGAAAGGTCGAGCGTGAATCATATAGTAGATATGATCAACATAGCGATGTTCACCATTGAAAACTACTCCATTTCACGTGATGATCGGTTATGGTTTAGTTGATTTGGATCACGTGATCACTTAGATGATTAGAGGGATGTCTATCTAAGTGGGAGTTCTTAAGTAATATGATTAATTGAACTTAAATTTATCATGAACTTAGTCCTGGTAGTATTAGCATATCTATGTTATAGATCAATAGCTCGCGTTGTTGCTTTCATATGTTTATTTTGATATGTTCCTAGAGAAAACTGTGTTGAAAGATATTAGTAGCAATGATGCGGATTGGATCCGTGATCTGAGGTTTATCCTCATTGCTGCATAGAAGAATTATGTCCTTGATGCACCGCTAGGTGACAGACCTATTGCAGGAGCAAATGCAGACGTTATGAACGTTTGGCTAGCTCAATATGATGACTACTTGATAGTTTAGTGCACCATGCTTAACGGCTTAGAATCGGGACTTCAAAGACGTTTTGAACGTCATGGTCCATATGAGATGTTCCAGGGGTTGAAGTTAATATTTCAAGAAAATACCCGAGTTGAGAGATATGAAGTCTCCAACAAGTTCTATAGCTAAAAGATGGAGGAGAATCGCTCAACTAGTGAGCATGTGCTCAGATTGTCTGGGTACTACAATCGCTTGAATCAAGTGGGAGTTAATCTTCTAGATAAGATAGTGATTGATAGAATTCTCTAGTCACCATCACCAAGTTAGTAGAACCTCGTGATGAACTATAGTATGCAAGGGATGACGAAAACGACTCCCGAGCTTTTCATGATGATGAAATCGATGAAGGTAGAAATCAAGAAAGAGCATCAAGTGTTGATGGTTGACAAGATCACTAGTTTCAAGAAAAGGGCAAAGGGAAAAAGGGGAACTTCAAGAAGAACAGCAAGCAAGTTGCTGCTCAAGTGAAGAAGCCCAAGTCTGGTCCTAAGCCTGAGACTAAGTGCTTCTACTTCAAAGGGACTGGTCACTGGAAGCAGAACTACCCCAAGTGATTGGCGGATAAGAAGGATGGCAAAGTAAACATAAGTATATTTGATATTGATGTGTACTTTACTAGTGTTTATAGCAACCCCTCAGTATTTGATACTAGTTAAGTTGCTAAGATTAGTAACTCGAAATGGGAGTTGCAGAATAAATAGAGACTAGTTAAGGGTGAAGTGACGATGTATGTTGGAAGTAGTTCCAAGATTGATATGACCATCATCACACTCTCCCTATACTTTCGGGATTAGTGTTGAAACTAAATAAGTGTTATTTGGTGTTTGCGTTGAACATGATTTGATCATGTTTATTGCAATACGGTTATTCATTTAATTTAGAGAACAATTGTTGTTCCGTTTACATGAATAAAACCTTCTATGGTCATACACACCAACGAAAATGGTTTGTTGGATCTCGATCGTAGTGATACACATATTCATAATATTGAAGCCAAAAGATGCAAAGTTAATAATGATAGTGCAACTTATTTGTGGCACTGCCGTTTATGTCATATTGGTGTAAAGCGCATGAAGAAACTCCATGCTGATGGACTTTTGAAACCACTTGATTATGAATCACTTGGTACTTGCGAACCGTGCCTCATGGGCAAGATGACTAAAACGCCGTTCTCCGAAACAATGGAGTAAGCAACAAATTTGTTGGAAATCATACATACTGATGTATGTAGTCTGATGAATATTAAGGCTTGCAGCGGGTATCATTATTTTCTAACCTTCACAGATGATTTGAGCAGATATGGGTATATCTACTTGATGAAACATAAGTCTGAAACATTTGAAAAGTTCGAAGAATTTCAGAGTGAAGTGGAAAATCATCGTGACAAGAAAATAAAGTTTCTACGATCTGATCGCAGAGATAAATATTTGAGTTACGAGTTTGGTCTTCATTTGAAACAATGCGGAATAGTTTCGCAACTCATGCCATCTAGAACACCACAGCGTAATGGTGTGTCTGAACGTCGTAATCGTACTTTATTAGATATGGTGCGATCTATGATGTATCTTACCGATCTACCACTATCGTTTTGGGGTTATGCATTAAAGACAACTGCATTCACGTTAAAAAGGGCACCATCTAAGTCCGTTGAGACGACACAATCTGAACTGTGGTTTGGCAAGAAACCAAAGTTGTCATTTCTTAAAGTTTGGGGCAACGATGCTTATGTGAAAAAGTTTCATCCTGATAAGCTCAAACCCAAATCGGAGAAATGTGTCTTCATAGGATACCCAAAGGAGACTGTTGGGTACACCTTCTATCACGGATCTGAAGGCAAGACTTTTGTTGCTAAATTCGGAATTTTTCCAGAGAAGGAGTTTCTCTTGAAAGAAGTGAGTGGGAGGAAAGTAGAAAACTTGATAAGGTAATTGTACCTTCTCCCTTATTGGAAAGTAATTCATCACAGAAATCTGTTCCAGTGACTACTACACCAATTAGTGAGGAAGCTAATGATGATGATCATGTAACTTCAGATCAAGTTACTACCGAATCTCGTAGGTAAACCAGAGTGAGATCCGCACCAGAGTGGTATGGTAATCCTGTTCTGGAGGTCATGTTACTTGACCATGACGAACCTATGAACTATGAGGAAGCGATGATGAGCCTAGATTCCGCAAAATGGCTTGAAGCCATGAAATCTGAGATGAGATCCATATATGAGAACAAAGTATGGACTTTGATTGACTTGCCCAATGATCGGCAAGCCATTGAGATTAAATGGATCTTCAAGAGGAAGACGGACGCTGATAGTAGTGTTACTATCTACAAAGCTAGAACTGTCACAAAAGGTTTTTGACAAGTTCAAAGTGTTGACTACGATGAGAGTTTGTCACTCGTATCTATACTTAAGTCTGTCCGAATCATGTTAGCAATTGCCGCATTTTATGAAATCTGGCAAATGGATAAACAAAACTGCATTCCTTAATGGATTTATTTAAGAAGAGTTGTATATGATGCAACCAGAAGGTTTTGTCGATCCTAAAATTGTTAACAAAATGTGCAAGCTCCAGCGATCCATCTATGGACTGGTGCAAGCATCTCGGAGTTGGAATATATGCTTTGATGAGTTGATCGAAGCATATAGTTTTATACAGACTTGCGGTGAAGCCTGTATTTACAAGAAAGTGAGTGGGAGCACTACAACATTTCTGATAAGTATATGTGAATGACATATTGTTGATTAGAAATAATGTAGAATTATTCTGCAAAGCATAAATGAGAGTTTGAAAGGAGTTTTTTCAAAGAAAGACCTCGGTAAAGCTGCTTACATATTGAGCATCAAGATCTATAGAGATAGATCAAGACGCTTGATAAGTTTTTCAATGAGTACATACCTTGACAAGATTTTGAAGTAGTTCAAAATAGAACAGTCAAAGAAAGAGTTCTTGCCTGTGTTACAAGGTGTGAAATTGAGTAAGAATCAAAACCCGACCACGGCAGAAGATAGAAAGAGAATGAAAGTCATTCCCTATGCCTCAGCCATAGGTTCTATAAAGTATGCCATGCTGTGTACCAGATCTATTGTATACCCTACACTGATTTTGGCAAGGGAGTACAATAGTGATCTAGGAGTAGATCACTGGATAGCGGTCAAAATTATCCTTAATGGAATAAGGATATGTTTCTCGATTATGGACGTGACAAAAAGGTTCGTCGTAAAAGGTTACGTCGATGCAAGTTTTGACACTAATCTAGATGACTCTAAGTCTCAATCTAGATACATATTGAAAGTGGGAGCAATTAGCTAGAGTAGCTCCAAGCAGAGTATTGTTGACATAGAAATTTGCAAAATACATACGGATCTGGATGTGGCAGACCCGTTGACTAAACTTCTCTCACAAGCAAAACATGATCACACCTTAGTACTCTTTGGGTGTTAATCACATAGCGATGTGAACTAGATTATTGACTCTAGTAAACCCTTTGAGTGTTGGTCACATAACGATGTGAACTATGGGTGTTAATCACATGATGATGTGAACTATTGGTATTGAATCACATGGTGATGTGAACTAGATTATTGACTCTAGTGCAAGTGGGAGACTGAAGGAAATATGCCCTAGAGGCAATAATAAAGTTATTATTTATTTCCTTATATCATGATAAATGTTTATTATTCATGCTAGAATTGTATTAAACGGAAACATAATACATGTGTGAATACATAGACAAACAGAGTGTCACTAGTATGCCTCTACTTGACTAGCTCGTTAATCAAAGATGGTTATGTTTCCTAACCATGGACAAAGAGTTGTTATTTGATTAACGGGATCACATCATTAGTTGAATGATCTGATTGACATGACCCATTCCACTAGCTTAGCACCCGATCGTTTAGTATGTTGCTATTGCTTTCTTCATGACTTATACATGTTCCTATGACTATGAGATTATGCAACTCCCGTTTGCCGGAGGAACACTTTGTGTGCTACCAAACGTAACAACGTAACTGGGTGATTATAAAGGTGCTCTACAGGTGTCTCCAAAGGTACATGTTGGGTTGGCGTATTTCGAGATTAGGATTTTTCACTCCGATTATCGGAGAGGTATCTCTGGGCCCTCTCGGTAATGCACATCACATAAGCCTTGCAAGCATTGCAACTAATGAGTTAGTTGTGAGATGATGTATTACGAAACGAGTAAAGACTTGCCGGTAACGAGATTGAACTAGGTATTGAGATACCGACGATCGAATCCCGGGCAAGTAACATACCGATGACAAAGGGAACAACGTATGTTGTTATGCGGTCTGACCGATAAATATCTTCGTAGAATATGTAGGAACCAATATGAGCATCCAGGTTCCGCTATTGGTTATTGACCGGAGACGTGTCTCGGTCATGTCTACATTGTTCTCGAACCGTAGGGTCCGCACGCTTAACGTTACGATGACAGTTTCATTATGAGTTTATGTATTTTGATGAACCGAAGGTTGTTCGGAGTCCCGGATGTGATCATGGACATGACGAGGAGTCTCGAAATGGTCGAGACATAAAGATCGATATATTGGAAGCCTATATTTGGATATCGGAATCATTCCGGGTGAAATCGGGATTTTACCGGAGTACCGAGGGGTTACCGGAACCCCCCCGGGGGTTATTGGGCCTACATGGGCCCTAAGGGAGAAGAGGAAAAGAGGCAAGAGGTGGCCGCGCGCCCCTCCCCTCCCTAGTCTGAATAGGACAAGGAGAGGGGGGCGGCGCCCCCCCTTTCCTTTCCCTCTTCCTCCTCTTTCCCCCTTCTCCTTCTCCAACTAGGAAAGTAGGGAGTCCTACTCCCGGTGGGAGTAAGACTCCCCCTTGGCACGCCCTCCTTGGCCGGCCGCCCCCTCCCCTTGGCTCCTTTATATACGAGGGCAGGGGGGCACCCTAGAACACACAAGTTGATCTTCGTGATCGTTCCTTAGCCGTGTGCGGTGCCCCCCTTCCACCATATTCCACCACGGTCATATTGTAGCAGTGCTTAGGCGAAGCCCTGCGACGGTTGAACATCAAGATCGTCACCACGCTGTCGTGCTGACGGAACTCCTCCCCGAAGCTTTGCTGGATCGGAGCCCGGGGAGCGTCATCGAGCTGAACGTGTGCCAAGAACTCGGAGGTGCCGGAGTAATGGTGCTTGGATCGGTTGGACCGGGAAGACGTACGTCTACTTCCTCTATGTTGCATCAACGCTTCCGCTTCGGTCTACGAGGGTACGTAGACAACACTCTCCCCTCTCGTTGCTATGCATCACCATGATCTTGCGTGTGCGTAGGAATTTTTTTGAAATTACTACGTTCCCCAACAAGGCCGTCGCGCGCGATTGCTGTGATCTCAAACCTTTCATCCTCGCGCAACTTTTTCTTCGGGCCTCGTCTCTTTACCGAAGTTGTGCTCTATCCGGAGGGCTAGAAAAAGAAGAAAGACGAGAGTTAATTAATATGTGTACATACCAAAACAATGAATGCATCAATTAGCTAGTCTCAGCATAGGCTTAACTAATATATTTACCTGACCGGACTCTGTTCGGTCACCGGAGCCGTCACCCTATTCTTCCGGACCTGCTTCTTCACCCTGCTGTTCTTCCGGACCTGCTTCTTCACCCTGCTGTTCTTCCAGACTATCATTGTCGTTAAGAAAACACGACATGACATCACCTCCGTCTAAGATTATGTCCCACAACCTCTCTTCTGCTTCCTCGTCTCGTCCGTGCTCCATTGTTTCTGCAAATATATATTACAACATGGCAATTATTACACAAACATGATAGCACGTGGATATATTAGTTTGGGTGTCCTCGAGAGTTTTCACTGTCGAAGTTATCCGGGAGGGGGTAATATCGACAAGGATAAGATACATACACAGGAAAATAATGTTATCGGGGAGCGGGTATATCGACCCCCCCCCCCACGTGTTGAAGTTATCGGGAGGGGTTTATATCAACAACGACGACATACGTACATGGGAAAAATAATATTATCGGGGAGGGGGTATATCGACCCCCCACGTGTTGAAGTCATCGGGGAGGGGGTATATCAACCCCCCCACATGTTGAAGTTATCGGGAGGGGGTATATCGACCCCCCCACGTGTTGAAGTTATCGGGAGTTTATATCGACACGACATACGTACATGGGAAAATAATATTATCGGGGAGGGCCGGGGTATATCGACCCCCCTCGTGTTGAAGTTATCGGGAGGGGTATATCGACGACGACAGACCCGATAAAACATAAGAAAACGAAGAAGAAATAAAAAGAGGAGAAGAAGAAAGGAATAGCTAGAGGAGAAGATCGAAGAAAAAAAGAAGATTCTATTTTCTCTTCTTCTCCTCTATTCCTTTCTTCTTCTCCTCTTCTTTTTCTTCTTTTTTCTTCTTCTTATTTATTTCTCCTCTTCTTCCTCTCCCCTCTTCTTCTCCTTTCTTCCTCTTCTTATTTCCTTTTTCCTCTCATTCTTTTTCTTCTTCTTCCTTCTTAAAAATAATGAAGTAGTATTGCCTAATTCATTGTTCATATGAATATACAAACATTTGCATATTTACAATAATTAATATCACACAAAAAAATCTATGAACAGAAAAAAATCCTAATTTTTCTAAAAAACTATCTTTTGCATATATACACGAACATATATATACACAGAGAACATATATACATATATATAAAAAACAAGCATATATATGAAAAAAAGCATATATATGAAAAAATGCTAGCTAGGGAGGGT
>NC_057809.1:577875824-577878845 GCF_018294505.1 Triticum aestivum | reverse complement strand
CTTTATTTATTTTATTTTTTTCTACTTACAACAAAATACTTATTGTTGCTATTTTTATTTTATTTTTCAGTTTTTTGTTTTGTTTTCTGCATTATTTATTTTCTTTTGTTTTTTGCTTTATTTTTTAATTCTTTTTGCTTTTAGTTTTAGAATAATTATAAACTTTCTGTTAGTGCCATTAGTTTTCAAATTAGAATAGTTAAAATTTGAATTCTTTAAAAGTTGACAAGGAGCGAATCGGGATTAATGGTATTACAAGGGCCAAACCATAAGACATTAAAGCATTTGAAATGAACTCTGAAAAAGTTCGCATAGCATGTGCATGTACAAAATGGAGAATGGTATCATACTCGTCTGTTACAAAATTGGCATGGTATCCTCATAATAGTTGCGGGAGAAAGTCTTCACTTTTTCTTCGCTTGTGTCATTTGCTTATTGCGCCATAACCATGGATAATCTTCATCGTTTATCAGGATGCTTGGGTCAGCCTTGACTTTGAAGGGAGGAATTTCATGAAACTTTTCATAATCTTCAGGCATGTCTGTCTTGCCCTCCACTCCCACGATGTCCCTTTTTCCTGAAAGAACTATGTGGCGCTTTGGCTCATCGTATGATGTATTCGCTTCCTTATCTTTTCTTTTTCTCGGTCTGGTAGACATGTCCTTCACATAGATAACCTGTGCCACATCATTGGCTAGGACGAACGGTTCGTCAGTGTACCCAAGATTTTTCAGATCCACTGTTGTCATTCCGTACTGTGGGTCTACCTGTACCCCGCCTCCTGACAGATTGACCCATTTGCACTTAAACAAAGGGACCTTAAAATCATGTCCGTAGTCAAGTTCCCATATGTCCACTATGTAACCATAATATGTGTCCTTTCCCCTCTCGGTTGTTGCATCAAAGCGGACACCGCTGTTTTGATTGGTGCTCTTTTGATCTTGTTCAATCGTGTAAAATGTATTCCCATTTATCTCGTATCCTTTGTAAATCAATACAGTCAAAGATGGTCCCCTAGACAACAAGTACAGCTCATCACAAACAGTTTTGTCACCTCCAAGACGTGTTTCCAACCAACTGCTGAAAGTCCTGATGTGTTCACATGTAATCCAGTCGTCGCACTGCTCCGGGTGTTTGGAGCGCAGACTATTCTTGTGTTCATCGACATACAGGGTCACCAAGGTAGAGTTCTGTAAAACTGTGTAGTGTGCTTTAGACCAAGAATGCCCGTCCCTACATATTATTGAGTCCGCTCCTAGCGTGCCTTTTCCAGTCAGTCTCCCCTCATACCGCGATTTTGGGAGACCTATCTTCTTAAGTCCAGGAATGAAGTCAACACAAAACCCGATGACATCCTCTGTTTGATGGCCCATGGAGATGCTTCCTTCTGTCCTAGCGCGGTTACGAACATATTTCTTTAGGACTCCCATGAACCTCTCAAAGGGGAACATATTGTGTAGAAATACGGGCCCCAGAATGACAATCTCGTCGACTAGATGAACTAGGACGTGCGTCATGATATTGAAGAAGGATGGTGGGAACACCAGCTCGAAACTGGCAAGACATTGCGCCACATCACTCCTTAGCCTTGGTATGATTTCTAGATCGATCACCTTCTGAGAGATTGCATTGAGGAATGCACATAGCTTCACAATTGCTAATCGGACGTTTTTCGGTAGAAGCCCCCTCAATGCAACCGGAAGCAGTTGCGTCATAATCATGTGGCAGTCAAAACACTAGGCATAAGGTCGACATTGATGGTTGGTCGGGAGAAATCAACAATGGCCCACGTACACATTCTTCCTGCATCTGTCCAGGTATATACTTTCGGTGTCATCCAAACAGTGCGTGCATGTGTGGTATCCCTTGTTTGTCTATTCTAAAAGGTTACTGAGAGCGGGCCAATCGTTGATGGTCACGAACAGCAATGCCTTTAGGTTAAATTCCTCTTGTTTGTGCTCATCCCACGTACATACACCGTTTCCATTCCACAGCTGTAAAAGTTCTTCAACTACTGGCCTTAGGTACACATCAATGTCGTTGCCGGGTTGCTTAGGGCCTTGGATGAGAACTGGCATCATAATGAACTTCCGCTTCATGCACATCCAAGGAGGAAGGTTATACATACATAGAGTCACGGGCCAGGTGTTGTGATTGCTGCTCTGCTCCCCGAAAGGATTAATGCCATCCACGCTTAAAGCAAACCATACGTTCCTTGGGTCCTTTGCAAACTCATCCCACTACTTTCTCTCGATTTTTCTCCACTGCGACCCGTCAGCGGGTGCTCTCAACTTCCCGTCTTTCTTACGGTCCTCACTGTGCCATCGCATCAACTTGGCATGCTCTCCGTTTCTGAACAGACGTTTCAACAGTGGTATTATAGGAGCATACCACATCACCTTTGCAGGAACCCTCTTCCTGGGGGGCTCGCCGTCAACATCACCAGGGTCATCTCGTCTGATCTTATACTTGTTGGGGAACGTAGTAATTTCAAAATTTTGCTACGCACACGCAAGATCATGGTGATGCATAGCAACGAGGGGAGAGTATGATCTACGTACCCTTGTAGATTGCAACGGAAGCATTGACACAACATAGAAGAAGTAGTCGTACATCTTCTTCCTGATCCGACCGATCCAAGCACCGTTACTCCGGCACCTCCGAGTTCTTAGCACACGTACATCTCGATGACGATCCCCGGGCTCCGATCCAGCAAAGCTTCGGGGAGGAGTTCCGTCAGCACGACGGCGTGGTGACGATCTTGATGTTCTACCGACGCAGGGCTTCGCCTAAGCACTACAATGATATGATCGAGGTGGAATATGGTGGCAGGGGGCACCGCACACGGCTATGGAACGATCACGGGGATCAATTGTGTGTGTCTAGAGGTGCCCCCTTGCCTCAGTATATAAAGGAGCCAAGGGGGAGGGGCTGGCCGGCCAAGGAGGGCGCGCCAGGAGAGTCCTACTCCCTCTGGGAATAGTTAAAGCCCACTAAGGCCCATTAGTTGGAATAGGATTC